>NC_079897.1:7819061-7824731 GCF_024868665.1 Triplophysa rosa
AGTAGCACTTGATGCTCCTCTTCCCTGACCTTGCACAGGGTCTGTGCAATGAGGCTCACTGGGGGGAAGGCGTACTTCCTCTTGTCCCGCGGCCAGCTGTGCGCAAGGGCATCCGTACCGAGGGGACCGTCGGATAGGGAGTACCAAAGCGGACAATGGGTGGAGTCCGGGGAGGCAAACAGGTCCACCTGCGCCCGACCGAACTGCTCCCATATGAGCTGAACCGCGTGAGGGTGGAGTCGCCACTCTCCGCGAGGTGACCACTGACGAGAGAGCCTGTCTGCTGTCTGGTTCAGGTCGCCTGGGATGTGTGTGGCTCGCAGGGAGCTGATCACCTGCTGACTCCACAGGAGGAGGCGTCGGGCGAGTCGTGTTAGTTGCCGTGATCGAATGCCACCCTGGTGGTTGATATACGCCACGGCAGCTGTGCTGTCCGACCGGACCAGCACGTGTCTGCCCTGCACGAAGGGTTGGAACCTCTTCAGCGCAAGTAGCACAGCCCACAACTCTAGGCAGTTGATGTGCCATCGCAGGCGGGGGCCCGTCCACCGCCCCGCTACTGCGTGCCCGTTGCACACAGCACCCCAGCCCTGAAGGGAGGCATCCGTCGTTACCACGACGTGTCTCGATACCTGCCCTAGGGGGACCCCCTCCTGTAGGAAGGCCATCGATGACCAAGGGGTCAGGGTGCGCCGACAGAAGGACGTGATGACCATACGCCTGCTGCCGGTGTGCCACGCTCTCCAAGGAACCCGACTCTGTAGCCAGTGTTGGAGCGGTCGCATGTGCATCAACCCGAGGGGAACCACCCCCGCCGAGGATGCCATGTGCCCCAGGAGCCTCTGAAAATGTTTCAGGGAGACCGCCGGCTGCCTGAAATGCTTCAGGCAGCGTAACACTGACTGGGCACGCTCTGTAGTCAGTCGTGCTGTCATGGAGACAGAGTCGAGTTCCATACCGAGAAAGGAGATGCTCTGCGCGGGGGAGAGCTTGCTCTTTTCCCAGTTGACCTGTAGCCCCAACCGATCTAGGTGCCGGAGCACCAGGTCCCTGTGTGTACACAACAGATCTCGCGAGTGAGCCAAGACGAGCCAGTCATCGAGATAGTTGAGTACCCGCACACCTTCTTCCCTGAGGGGAAGAAGGGCGGCCTCGTGGAGACACGTGGAGACAGGGACAGACCGAAGGGGAGGACCCTGTACTGATATGCCTGTCCCTCGAACGCGAACCGCAGGAACGGCCGGTGTCGAGGGAGGATCGAGACATGAAAGTACGCATCCTTCAGGTCGATTGCCATTAACCAGTCCTGACGCCTGACTGACGCCAGGATGCGCTTCTGCGTGACCATCCTGAAAGGCAGCTTGTGTAGGTGCCTGTTCAGAACACGCAAATCCAAGATATGGCGCAACCCCCCGCCTTTCTTGGGGACAATGAAGTACGGGCTGTAGAACCCGCTGAACATCTCGGCCGGTGGGACGGGCTCAATCGCTCCCTTCACCAGAAGGGAGGCGACCTCCGCCATGACGCAACGTCGAGTTGCCGTCCACCGTCGACCATAGGGTGGGAACGGCTGTGAAAACCCAGAGAGAGAGGAAACTCTTTTTGTGAGGAAGTGGGCGCTGGCCCCCGGCGCTGGCCATCGCCGGGGGGACCAGCTGATGGTAGGACGGGGCAGAAACCGTCCCTATCCGATCCAGCGATGTGGTGGCTGGAATCGGGCCCGATGGTAGTCTCAATCTCCCTGGGGTCTCTCCGTCAGGGCCTGGTGGACCTGCAGGATGGCCATGGCGTGGAGGGAGGAGGCGGCCTGACCCGCAGCCATGTAAGCCTTCGACACCAGCGATGCCAAAAACTTGCACGCCTTGGACGGGAGTCTAGGCCGAGCCCTCCAGGTGGCCGCTGTCTGCGGGTATAGGTGCACCGCGACAGCACGCTCCACCTGGGGGATCTCGACATAGCCCCTGGCCGCCCCACCATCGAGGGAAGTAAGGGCGACTGAGCCTTTCTGACTGGAACGAGCCGTGAGGGGCGTGTTCCAAGTCTTACTCAGCTCCTCATGTACCTCCGGGAAATACGGGACCGGCGCTGGGCGCGGCTTGGAGCCGCGCTCAGACCCCAGGTACCACGTATCCAACCGCGAGCGCTGGGGTAAAGGCGGTGCTGTGCACTGCAGCCCAATGCTCGCGGCGGCCCGGAAGAGCATGGTTGACATCTCAACGTCCGCCTCTTCCTGGGCTCGACCCCCCGGGGGAGGGAGCTCCGAGGAATCGTCGGGGTCGGATGCCAAGAGGTCGCCCTCCGATGCTGCGATCGACATCTCATCTTCGTCACGCACTCCCGAGTACGTGACGGAGGAACAAGACGGGGTAGGACCGCCTCTTAAGGAATGGTCAGACAAGCGAGACGGGGCGTGAACGGTCCGTGAGCCTGTGGCTGGCGGTCTAACGTTCACGGTGATCCCCATATCACCCCCGGTGTTAACTGAAACGGGCGGCAGGGCCGTAGTCACTGCCGTCACGGATCGGGTAACAGACGAGGTGGTGGCTTTACCCATAAAGAATACAGCCACCCGTGACCGCAACGTCTGGATAGGCATCTTCCCGCAGTGCGGGCAAGATGTATCCACGAAGGCTGCCTCAGCGTGCTGGAGACCCAAACACGTGAGACAGACATCGTGTCCATCCCCTTCCTCAATGAGCGCGTCGCACCCAAGAGAACAGCGGGACATGTCACGCTGGAGAAATTTGCTCTTTTAGAAAATATTGCTCGGACACTTCTGGAACTGCCGAGACGCCCAGAGGAAAGTCGCTGCAGGAAGGGACCGTCCGCTGCACCACGTCGTAGATTCCAGCAGGATACCAGCGAAGAACTGGAAGACCAGCGAAGATCTGGAAGATCAGCGAAGATCTGGAGCTGCTCATCAGATGCGTAGGCTCTGAAGAACAAAAGGTGAATGAATGAGCACGCCGGCTTCCCTCTTATACCCGGACATCCGGGGAGGAGCCCGGCATGCAAATTTCATTTGCCAATTTTCATTGGCCTTTTCTAAATACTCAGAAGATGATAGGTTCTCAAGACAAACCCCATTCTGTCGGATCGACACAACGTCGAGAGACCGACAAAAAGGGAACTCAGAAACAATCTCTAAACTACATGTCTGTTTTTTTCTCGACTACTGCAATGTGGTAATTTATGGCAGCGGCTATTTGCACTAAGTGAAAATAGCTACAGATGCTATTTACACTAAGTTTAAATAGTAGTAAATTCTGTTTACACTAAGTGAAAATAACAGCATTTCTTAGCGATATGCTATTTACACTAACCAAAAATAGCTGTTGGGCCTATTTTCTTTGGATTAAGTAGAAATAGTAGTTAGGTGCTTTTTACTTATACATAGTGGCCACTATTTGCACCTCAGTATTGTTGTGCATTAAACATTAACAGAGTAACAGACAGTAAATCATTAAATTGATTTAAAAAAAAAACATTAAAATGATGGCAACTTATTAAGATATTAAAGCCCTATACCTACCCCTAACCTTACCCTAAACCTAAAGTTTATGAATAAAAATGAATTTTAAGTCTTAAATCAATTTTATTGAAATCAAATGCCTTTATGATCTGTAAAGTAATGAACAACGTTAAATACGTTTTTCAGCGGCCGGTCTCCCATGCCACGCTATACAGACTTTACACTTTATGCCACTCCAGTAGCTGTTTGAAATGGCGTCAATATTACACTTTCCCTATTCCAATCACATATTGGGGGGCGGAGCTAGTTTAAATAGTCTCTGCCAACAAGGCGGGCTATTTGTACTCAGTGTAAATAGACACTATGGTAATTTATTCTGTTGCTTGTCTTGTCTACAACATAACACTGAACATGGTGCCATCTAGTGGATTCTCACGAATAACAGGCACAATAATGGATTTCACATTTCCTTATGACAACCTTTAATTTAAAGTAGCTATAATCGAGACACGAAGCAACTAGAGACATGGTAAAATTGTACTCTATACATATATCGTAAACCATCGAAATATGTTAAGAAATGTAAACGTGATTGTGCTTTTAATGCCGAAAAAGCGCAGCTCTCCCATTGGGTTCAGTGGGCTTTTAGTGCACTGATGCCCTCACCAATATGGCAGCGCCATTGACGTTATCGCAGCAGCGGAGCAAAGCGGCGTCTAGTTATATACAGGGCCGTAGCTAGAGAATTCTGGGCCCCCTGAAAAAATATTGATGTGGGCCCCCACCGCCTTCCAACTAATAGAGGGACATTTTATGTCAAGTTTTATATCATATCACTTTGACGTAGTCTATTTACATCTAACAGAATATAGTATTGTTGTTGTAAACCCTATTTTAAAAGTTAAATGTTTAAAAATGTTATAGAAACTTATGAAACATTGTCTTAAATAAATGCATGAAGACTTTTAACAAACTAATAAAATAATAATACAACACAATACATTATTAAATCATAATAAATAAAACAGATGTAAAAATGACCAGCAATACTGTATAATAGTCTTATCAATCAGTCTGTTATCAGATAACTGAAGTTAACATTAAAGAATTGAGAAGAATACAGTTATGTAAATAAATAAATAGACCACTTAAATGTTTATAAAGTCTTAATGTTTGATGAAAATAATATGGTATTGCATAATATATAATTAAATAAAGCCAATAAATGTATCTACATATACAAAAGCCCCACAAAACGAATCGTACAGAGCCCTGTTTAAATGCAATTTTTTTCTCTACCAGTCTTTTTTTATGTTTTAATTCTTCTAGATGTTTTCTAGAATACTGTTGTACAGAGTCGTCGCCACGAGGGGGCACTAGGGGACATGGCCCGGCCACTTCAGTCACTGTGCACCCTCACTTTTTAAAATAATAAAAGACGAAATCATTTAAAAAAACATTTGGAGAATGAATTTGGTTTATATTTATTAAAGAAACAACAAGAGCAGAGGGTAAAAATTAATTTATTTATTCGTTAACAGATTTTAAAGACATTGTCTTGTGCTGTACATTCATGTGTTGTTAAAAACACAAGCTAAAGGGCTGCTTGCATCCAGCGGCAACGTTTCTGTATGCATTGCTTAACAAGAAGCGGGCGTTACCATTATGCAGACGGTGACAAGTGGAGATACAGGCTGTCTATCAGAAAGCAAGAGCTCGCTCTTTAGTGTTGTTATATTGATGCGATCGTTTTGTTAGACATAAAGCTCTACTGGGGAACAGTCCCCTGTATACTTTTTCTGTCACTTTTTCTTTAAAGCCTGCTTTTGACATTTTTCTATATATTTTTTTCTATATATGAGTCTAATTAATAATCTTCATTTATTAACTTCCGCTGAATTTATGTAGGCTATGATCGGTGTATCCAGTTCCAGTTCTTTTTGTCAAAATGTCATACAACATTTGCTCTCCTCCAAGTTGATATAAAAAATAGCCTTCAGTTTCAGTGTCTTTCATACTCAACTCAACTTTATTTATATAGCGCTTTTGCAATTTTCATTGTTACAAAGCAGCTGTACATGAGACACATTGACTACAAGCAAAACAATCAAAGTTGTACCTGCAAAAACAAGAAAAGGTTGAAAACACAGAAGACAGACACACCCACACACAAAACACTCCACACACACAACACGCAC
>NC_079897.1:7825960-7845236 GCF_024868665.1 Triplophysa rosa
ACTAACTACAGCGCCCTTAAGGAGAAAATGCAATTATTTTATACCGTAGATCAAGATGAGCTGTCTAAAATTATTAGATCATCTAAATCAACAACATGCATACTAGACCCTATACCTACAAATCTACTGAAAGAGATGCTCCCAGAAATTATAGATCCTCTTCTTGGTATTATTAACTCATCTCTGACATTAGGACATGTGCCTAAAGCATATAAGGTGGCTGTTATAAGGCCCCTTGTCAAAAAACCCCAACTCGACCCTAGAGAACTAAGGAACTACAGGCCTATATCGAATCTACCTTTCATATCTAAAGTTCTGGAAAAAGTAGTTTCAACTCAATTATGCTCCTTCCTCCAAAGGAATGACATCAATGAAGAATTCCAGTCTGGATTTAGAGCATGTCACAGTACAGAGACTGCTTTGATCAGAGTTACAAATATCTGCTATTGGCGTATATATTACTAGTCCGAGGTTTGATCTGTGATGTATTTGCTTTGTTTAGCTTAAAAGCCTTAATTTGTCTGCTCAGTTGTTGTTTTACAACTAGAGGCCCGGGACTTAGGTATATGCCAACATTTTAATTTATGCTTAGAGAGATCTTTTTATCCAACGGTTGCCGCATTCAAGTTCTAGTTGTGTGTAAACATGGAAGCTTGTGGACGCTCGTCAAACATAAGTAGTAATAGAGCAACCAAAAATGGTTTCGATGGTGTTGAAACGTGACGATGCACCGCTAATGCATTGCGAGTTAGGACTGGGGTAAACAAACAGATATTTATTATTTAAAAAAAAACACAAAACAAAGACCCACGATCGGATATAACAGGACAAGCAGAGTAAAGACAGGATGTAGACTAACTATCAATAAGCTAAAAATAAACAACACATGAAAATAAACTAGACTGCACACTTACTAGACTGGACAACATCTTTGACAACAGGAACAGGAACACGAGCACAAGTATATGGAACAGGTAAACAGGTAAGCATACTCTAGGTACTATTGTTCAGCGGGTTTCACTTCTGATTGCATTGTTATAATTTTTTCTCTAATATCTTGGATTTTATATGTGAAGTAGTTCATAAATTCATCACTGCTATGCTGATATACAGGATCAGAAGTCACTGACGATTTATTTTTTGTTAATTTAGCCACCGTGTTAAATAAAAACCTAGGGTTGTGCTGGTTTTCTTCTATTAGTGATGAAAAATAGGCGGATCTAGAAGTTATTAGGGCTTTCCTGTATTTTCGAATACTATCCTTCCATGCTGTACGAAATACCTCCAATTTAGTTTTCTTAAAGTGTTCATACAGTGTCTTTCATGTCTTTTAGTTCAGTTCAATTTATTAGCTTTGAAAAGCTATGCAATGCTGTCCTCGAAATGGACATTTAGAATAGTTAAACATCAAAACGGCAGCGCGCACTGGATGAAAAGCTTTATATCTACAACTCGCAGGAATTGCGCACCCGTAGGCAGGATTTATCTAGATTTTTTATTTTGTTATAGTTAAAAATGTATGGCTCTCAATGAAAAAGGCAGTGCGCGGCTAATACGTGCGGACATGGATTTCTTCGCGCACTCGTTATGTGCCGCTTTTACAAGTGTGATTTGGTTAGCCTACCACGTTGCATATAGATCAGGTTTTACGCGATTATCTCTGATAAAAAAGTTAATTGTTAAAACTTAAACTTGAGAAGAAAACTGGGGCATGGCGGAGTGCTGCTTCTTAACACCAGAAGAGACGCAGCACACTGAAACAGAACAGAGCGAGACTGCCGTGTCTCAACCTTGAATTGTCCAACCTGTCAGCTTTTTCTACCGCAGGGCAAAATTTAGGCTATAATCTAAACCTCATCGACAAAATAAACAGGTAGGATGATTTTACAATGCAAAATACCCTGTCAGGTAGTCCTACCAGTTTAAAATGAACACATTAAATAAATTTACATCGTAAATACCCTGTCAGATTATCCTACCAGCATAAAAGAAACATGTATGATTAATTTACAGCGCAATACCCTATAATTGTACTACAAGTACTAAATAAATATGTAGGCCTAGAATGATTTAACAACGAAAATACACAATCAGATTCCCATAGGAGAATAAAATAAACAAGTAGGTTGATTTTATAGCGCAAGAAAATTGCGTAAATTTGATGTGCGCATAGCTGGTAGGATAATCTAATGGGTAGAATGAAATTTCGGGACACCAGCCCCTTCTAAACCCCTAAACCCTGGCCCCCCGCTAAACATACCAGCCCCCTCACTTTGTGCACCCTGGCGCCGACTCTGCTGTTGTATATAGTAGAATGTTGTTCTTATACTATACTATACCCTCACTATGACAATAAACTAATAGTAATTTATACAGATTATGCTACAAGTGTACTACTGTGCTTTTTTATGTGTGGATCATAATTAGTTCAAATTAACCAGACTTTTATTTTGGCGGGCCGCTGCAAAGACCTTTGAGTTTCAGTGCGAGTAGCTTTTCTCAAAGGAGAAAGGGATCGGCTTTAAGAGGGCAAGAAGTAGCACTGAAGGTATGTCAAGAGTCAGGAATACTTTTGATATGTCACCAAAGGCAGAATCTCTGGACAGAGGTGATAACAACACAGTTAACGATGTTAGTTAGTTTGGATCTTTTTTTCTTGTTAGCTAACGCCAGCTAGCTAGCTAACGTCAGGTTAGACTTTACATTCACAAAGTTAATATTAGATTTGGTTTCTGTTTCACCTGGAATATCTTACTGCAGGGTTTCCCACAGCACTTTACAGCGGCTGCCTAATCAACACACGCCTGCCTCCTTAATGTGAAAGTGACCTATTAGTCAGATATGGTGACCCATACCCGAAATGTGACCTCTGCATTTAACCCACCCAGAGCAAGTAGGGGTAGGTAAGGTGCCTTGCTCAAGGGCACATCAGTCGTTACCCGCTGGCCCTGGGAATCGAACCGGCAACCTTCTGGTCACGAGTCCGACTCTCTAACCAATTAGGCCACGACTGCCCCTGTAGAAAAAAAAATTATGAGCGTTATCCGCCGTGTTACTCTGTCCTGTCCGATCAGCGGCATGTGGTGGAATGTCATCGCGCTATCTATCATCGTTCGCCAAACATTCTACGACATATAAATGGCAAGTGCAAGGAAAGCCATTACTAGCCATTACTTTTCCTTGCATGAAATTAAAGACTAACAAAACGTCTTGGTTACGGATGTAACCTCGGTTCCCTGATGGAGGGAACGAGACGTTGTGTCGAACCGACAGAATGGGGTTTGTCTTGAGAACCTATCATCTTCTGAGTATTTAGAAAAGGCCAATGAAAATTGGCGAATGAAATTTGCATGCCGGGCTCCTCCCCGGATGTCCGGGTATAAGAGGGAAGCCGGCGTGCTCATTCATTCACCTTTGGTCTGAGGAGCCTAAAGCATCCTCCCCCGACCGCTGGGGTGGGCGGCCAGTGTTGTGGCATGAGGGACACAACGTCTCGTTCCCTCCATCAGGGAACCGAGGTTACATCCGTAACCAAGACGTTCCCTTTCTGTCGGTCTCTCGACGTTGTGTCGAACCGACAGAATGGGGTTCCTATGGAAAACGCCACAGCACTGAGCCGCGTCACAATCTCTGCGGAGCGACGTTGACTGGCCTGGGCGAGTCAGACGAACACGCTAACGCGAAATTATGACCTTCCAGTGGAGAGGAAGGGGGACCCAGAGCTTTCCACAAAAGTTGGGAAGCCCCCTAACGCCGGCCGTCACGGGCGGAGGCCTAATTCTCTAAATGGCGAGAAGCCGCCCGGCACCGTACGGGCCACTGGGTAAGCATTATTCCCCCTGGGGGAAAAACGCTGCAGAGGCCACTACCTACCGTAGGGAGGAATTAGTGGAGACACCACATGGTCTCACCATCAGGGGAGAACTCATGGGAGGAATGTGCGGACTGCAGGAGTTAACCGCAAGGTGGGAGTCCACCTGGGGAGGTCATGGGTTGCCAAGGTGGGAACCATTCATGAGGATACATCAGACGGAACAGCCCACGGAGGGGGGGTTACCACGTCTGGAGCACTAGGTCCGGTTAGAGCTATGTGGGAGATAACTCAACTGTTCCCCGGCCTAAGGGGGCAGGGCTGCTCTGCCCAGCCTGTCCCCTGGAAGGGTGCTTAGTGATGGATGGAATGCCTGTTCTTTACCCGAGGGGAAAGAAGTGAGGCGGGATCGCCACTGCTCCCCCCGGAGGGGGAAGGGCTTCCGCAGGCGTACGCCCTACCGGCTGCCGGTCCCACACCTTGCCAGGATGCGGGCTGACACCGGTTCCGCGCGTAGGTATTAGAACCTCACGGAGTTGTTGGGCATAGCCCAACCCGCAGCTCTGCAGATGTCTGCCAGAGAGGCGCCCTGAGCCAGTGCCCATGAGGGGTGTGCCTCACTCCCAACGGGCAGGGGCGAAATGAGATCGGTATGCCCTAACGAGGGCATCCACGATCCAGTGCGCCAGCCTCTGTTTGGAGACATCCCTCCTGCTGACCTCCGAAACAGACAAAGAGCTGCTCAGAGCTTCTGGGCTCTGCGTGCGGTCCAAGTAGAGGCGCCGTGCGCGTACTGGACACAACACGGATAGGTTGGGTCTTCCTCCCCGGTGGGGAGCGCCTGCAGGTTCACCACCTGGTCTCTCGGGAGAGTGGTGGGAACCTTGGGCACGTAGCCGGGGCGGGGTCTCAAGATAACGTGAGAATCCCGGCCCCGAGTTCTAGGCAATCTGCGGACACGGAGAGTGCTTGTAGATCCCCTACCCTCTTGGAGGTGAGCGCAATGCGGAACACCGTCTTTATCAAGACTGAGAAAGAGCGGTAACCCCGAGAGGCTCGAAGGGGGCGGGGCCTCTTGAGGCCCGCCACCTAGGTCGCAAGAGGGTACGGAGCGCGGATAAGGTGGTCACCCTCTCGCGCCCCTTAGGAACCTAATGACCAGGTCGTGCTGTCCCAGAGGCTACCCAGCACTTGGGTCATGATGAGCGGCCGTAGCGGCTACATACATTCCCAGTGTGGAGGGGGAGAGGTTACTCCCCCGTCTCTCTTGAGGACGGGACAGCTCGTACCCGACCGAGCAACTCCGCGGGTCTTCTCGCCGAGAAGAGCACCAGGACGAGAAGAGGCGCCACCTATGGGCGTATAGCCGCCCAGTGGCCGAAGCCCTAGCCTGAGTGACGTCCCAACCGGACCGGGGGTGGGTCACTCAGGATCTCCTCGTCCCGTCCAGACATGGAGACCAGGTTTTGCCTGGGATGCCGTAACGTGCCCCTTCCCCTGGGGAAGCTGTCCGCCAGGGGGAGCGGCCAGGGGGGAGTTGTTGTCAGAGCCTCAGCTCCGAGAACCAAGTCCTGGTTAGGCCGAAGGGGCGTAACTAGTACCACTTGATGCTCCTCTTCCCTGGCCTTGCACAGAACCTGTGCAATGAGGCTCACTGGGGGGAAGCGTACTTCCGCTTGTCCCGCGGCCAGCTGTGCGCAAGGGCATCCGTGCCGAGGGTACCTCGGACAGGGAGTACCAAAGCGGACAATGGGAGGAGTCCGGGGAGGCAACAGGACCACCTGTGCCTGGCCGAACTGCCCCCAAATGAGCCGGCTGCGCGGGGATGGAGTCGCCACTCTCCGCGAGGCGTCGACTGACGAGAGAGCGCATCGGCTGTCTGGTTCAGGACGCCTGGGATGTGTGTGGCTCGCAGGGAGCTGATCACCTGCTGACTCCAGAGGAGGAGGCGTCGGGCGAGTCATGTTAGCTGCTGTGAGTGAAGAATATGCCACAGCAGCTGTGCTGTCCGACCGGACCAGCACGTGCTTCCCTGCACGAGAGGAAGTCCCTCAATGCAAGTAGCACAACCCACAACTCTAGGCAGTTGAATGCCAACGCAGGCGGGGGCCCGTCCACCGCCCCGACACTGCTTGCCCGTTGCACACGGCACCCCTTAGGGTGTGTCGGCAGAAAAGCGTGTGACCAACGCCTGCTGTCGGTGTGCCACGCTCTCCAAGGAACTTGACTCTGCCGCCAGTGTTGGAGCGGTCGTATATGCATCGACCCCGCCGAGGATGCCATGAATCCCAGGAGCCTCCTGTTACAGGGGGACCGCTGACTGTCTGATCTCAGGCAGTTCAACACTGACCGGGCGCGCTAGTCCTCGCGCCCCCCCCTGGGGGTGAGCGGGGCCGCTCGTGAGGACAGAGTCGAGTTCCATACCGAGAAAGAGGATGCTCTGCACCGGGGAGAGCTTGCTCTTATCTCAGTTGACCTGTGGCCCCACCGATCTAGGTGCCGGAGCACCAGGTCCCTGTGTGTACGCCACAGATCTCGAGAGTGTGCCCAAACTTGAGCCAGTCGTCGAGATAGTTAGTACCCGTACACCTTCTTCCCAACGGGGAAGGAGGGCGGCTTCCACGACCTTCATAAAGAGTCGTGGAGACAGGGACAGACCGAAGGGGAGGACCCTGTACTGATATGCCCGTCCCTCGAGCGTGAACCGTCGGAACGGCCGATGTCGAGGGAGGATCGAGACATGAAGTACGCATCCTAGGTCGATTGCCACCAACCATTCCTGACGCCTGACGGACGCCAGGATGCGCTTCTGCGTGACCATCCTGAAAGGCAGCTAGTGTAGGTGCCTGTTCAGAACACGCAGATCTAAGATAGGGCGCAACCCTCCGCCTTTCTTAGGGACAATGAAGTACGGGCTGTAAAACCCGCTAAACACCTCGGCCGATGGGACGGGCTCGATCGCTCCCTTCATCAGAAGGGAGGCGACCTCCGCCCGAAGTACGGGGGCATCCCTGCCTCAGCTGAGGTAAAAAAGGGGGCCCCGGAACTTGGGCGGACGTGTAGCGAACTGAACCGCGTAGCCAAGACGGATCATCTTCCTCAGCCAGCCTGACAGTCTGGGGGCTCCCAGAACTGTGACAGGGGGAGACTAGAGGTTGATCTGCTTCATCACCCCCGCGGAGGGTGGTTCGATGGCTAGCAGTACGGATTCCTTGCCGGGGGAGGCCCCCCGGGGAGGAGATCGGCTCTGCCATATTTCCTGCCTGGCGACTGCGCAGCTCAACGCACTGTCTGACTGAGAGTGCTGAGGGCTGGTGTTTATACTCGACATTGCGCTTTGCCATGACGCAACGTCGAGTTTGCCGTTCACCGTCGTGCAGAGGGTGAGAGCGGCTGAGGTAACCCAGAGAGAGAGGAAACTCTCCTTTTTGAGAGTAAGTGGGCGCCAGCCTCCCAGAGGGGGCCAGCAGATGGAGGGACGGGGCAGGAACCGTCCCTATCCGACCTCCCAGCGCTGTGGCTGGGGTCGGGCCCAATGGTAACCTCGATCCCCCTGAGATGATCCCATGACAGCCGCTGCCCGCGGCTGCTGATGGGGCGATGGTCTCCTCTTCGCTGTCTCCTCCAGGTCACTGGAGGGCGTTGAAGAGGACCAGGGCTGCTGGGAAGCAGACAGTGCACGGGACTCGACGGCCGAGGCGGCCGAGTTGCGGCACGGAGGACTGCTTTTTACTGTCGAGAACCCTCCACAGTAACACCAACCAGCCCCCCCTTGCGAGACGGGGACGTCGAGAAAGCGGACCTTCTCAGCGTTACTCATCTGCGCAAGTATCTGCCAGAGGAGTTTCTTATGGACCACAAGTGTGGACATCGTCTGACCCAGGGCCCCCGTGGTCACCTTGGTCGCCCGTAGAGCGAGGTCGGTGACGGCGCGGAGTTCCTGCATAAGCGCTGGGTCGGTCTTACCCTCGTGGAGCTCTCTCAACGCCCTGGCCTGGCAGGAGCCATAGCGTGGAGAGAGGAGGCAGCTTGGTCCGCCGCAATGTAAGCTCTCGACACCAGAGATGCCGAGACACCACATGCTTTGGACGGGAGTCTAGGTCGAGCCCCCCCAGGTGGCCGCCACCTACGGGCACGAGTGCACCGCGGGGGCAACTCCACCTGGGGACACCGACGCATCCTCCAGCTGTCTCAACCTCGAGGGAAGAGAGGGTGACAGAACTTTGTTTGACGTGAAACGTGCCGGGAAGGGGCGTTCCAGGTCTTACAAAGTTCCTCATGCACTTCCGGTAAACACGGCACTGGGGGCGGGCGCGGCTTGGAGCCGCGCTCAAACCCGAGGCGCCATGTAGCCAGCCGCGAGCGCCGGGAGAGGCAGTGCGGGCACTGCAACCCAACACTCACGGCGGCCCGGGAAAGCATGGCTGACATTTCGACGTCCGCTTCTTCCTGGGCTCGACCCCCCGAGGGAGGGAGCCCGAGGAATCGTCGGAGTCGGATGGCAGTACGTCACCCCCCGATGCTGCAAGAGACATCTCATCATCACGCATCGTGTCCGAATACGTGATTGAGGAATAAGACGGCGGACCGTCTTTTTTGGGGAACGGTCAGACGAGCGAAACGAGGTGTGAACGGTCCGTGAGCCGTGGCTGGCGGATTATCGCTCACAGTAATCCTCATATCACCCTCGCTGCTTGCCATAGCGGACGGCAGGGCCGTAGTCCTGCCGCCACGGAACGGGGAGCAAACGAGGTGGTGGCTGAGTCCCGTGGGAACACAGCCACCTGTGACGCAACGTCTGAATCGTCACCGCCCGCAGTGCGGGCAGGACGTATCCACAACGTCTGCCCCAGCGTACTGGAAGCAGGCATTGTGTCCGTCCCCCTCCTCGATGAGTGTGTTACACCCAAGAGAATCTCATCATCACGCATCGTGTCCGAATACGTGATTGAGGAATAAGACGGCGGACCGTCTTTTTTGGGGAACGGTCAGACAAGCGAAACGAGGTGTGAACGGTCCGTGAGCCGTGGCTGGCGGATTATCGCTCACAGTAATCCTCATATCACCCTCGCTGCTTGCCATAGCGGACGGCAGGGCCGTAGTCCTGCCGCCACGGAACGGGGAGCAAACGAGGTGGTGGCTGAGTCCCGTGGGAACACAGCCACCTGTGACGCAACGTCTGAATCGTCACCGCCCGCAGTGCGGGCAGGACGTATCCACAACGTCTGCCCCAGCGTACTGGAAGCAGGCATTGTGTCCGTCCCCCTCCTCGATGAGTGTGTTGCACCCATGAGAACAGCGGGACAAGCCACGCTGGAGAAATTTGCTCTTTTAGAAAAGGAAATTTGCTCGAACACCTCCGGAACTGCCGAGATGCCCAGGGGAGAGTCACTGCAGGAAGGGACCGTCCGCTGTCCACATCGTAGATTCCAGCAGAAAGAATGATCACCAGATCGTAGAGAAGCTCATCAGATGCGTAGGCTCTGAAGAACAAAAGGTGAATGAATGAGCACGCCGGCTTCCCTCTTATACCCGGACATCCGGGGAGGAGCCCGGCATGCAAATTTCAATCGCCAATTTTCATTGGCCTTTTCTAAATACTCAGAAGATGATAGGTTCTCAAGACAAACCCCATTCTGTCGGTTCGACACAACGTCGAGAGACCGACAGAAAGGGAACTAACACATTTTCTGCAGGAAACCCTGTTACTGGAATAGTAAACATTTCTCTAATTGAATATGGGCTAGGTGACTGCCCTCTTATTTTATAAAAAAAAAAACTAACTTGACAGTAGGCTACTTGACTGTCTGCTCATTCTAACAAAACCCCTTTTTTGTCTTTTGTTTGGCCACCTCAAGTTTTATATGTATTATTTTCAGATTTTGTAAATGGTACATTTGTTTAATCCATTTGTTCTTGCACTTCAATTCAAATGGACTTGACTTGAGAGGATTCATGTTCATTTACAATGTTTTGTGAGGTTTTGTTTCAACATTTAATAGATCAATTCCCAATAGATTTATTGGTATCATGAGTATGAAGTTGCATTTGCACCCTGTGGGAAAATTTGTCCTCTGTATTTACCCTAACTATGAAGGAGCAGTGGTAGCCATGCCAGCCTGGGGACCAACTCCAATTCTGAGGTGCTTTGGTCAAGATCAATGACAGGAGTATCTGATATAATATATCAATAGCATGCATGTTGTTTTAGAGTAATATAATATAATAATTATCTTTGTGCTTAAACAATAATCAAAAGAGTACACCGTTGGTCTCCCACCATATGCGCTGTCATCAGCACAAGTGATCTGTCCCTAAACGTTAAATCCAATCCACCATCCCCCCTGATTTTTTTTACAACTCGAGTACTAAGTATACTTCTAAGCAGGGCCTGCTCGTGGCATTAGCGCATAGGCTATTATATTAGCCAGTTTCCTAGGGCGCAAAATGGCCAGAGTGGTAGTGAAAGTGAAATGAAGCTTTGTGAAGCATTGAGTCTTTTCCCTCAAGTGTATCAGAAAATGGTTCGTTACTCGAAGCTTTTCAAAACAGTGCACACTAGCGCCATCATGTGGTCAAAGGGCGGAAAAGCTGTCTTTGTGTCCATTTATATATTTAATATAATTGTAATATATTTCATGTAATACGTCACTTCACATCAATAAAAATAACATTTTTTATGTGTTAATGTAGCACTTAGGCCTAGGCAACACATACTGTATGAACAATCTATGACTAAATTTGAAAAAGAATCAATAAATGGAACAAAACAACATTTTTATGAATGTCCATCGATCAGCATATGCAGTTAGCGAGGCTCATGTAGACATACATGACAAGAAAATTATTGTATAACTGTGACATGATTGTGAACTGGGGATTTTGCAATATATTTTGTGGGTAATAGCAAAATCTAAAGATTTCTACAAACCCGATTCCAAAAAAGTTGGGACACTGTACAAATTGTGAATAAAAAAGGAATGCAATAATTTACGAATCTCATAAACTTATATTTTATTCACAATAGAATATAGATAACATATCAAATGTTGAAAGTGAGACATTTTGAAATGTCATGCCAAATATTGGCTCATTTTGGATTTCATGAGAGCTACACATTCCAAAAAAGTTGGGACAGGTAGCAATAAGAGGCCGGAAAAGTTAAATGTACATATAAGGAACAGCTGGAGGACCAATTTGCAACTTATTAGGTCAATTGGCAACATGATTGGGTATAAAAAGAGCCTCTCAGAGTGGCAGTGTCTCTCAGAAGTCAAGATGGGCAGAGGATCACCAATTCCCCCAATGCTGCGGCGAAAAATAGTGGAGCAATATCAGAAAGGAGTTTCTCAGAGAAAAATTGCAAAGAGTTTGAAGTTATCATCATCTACAGTGCATAATATCATCCAAAGATTCAGAGAATCTGGAACAATCTCTGTGCGTAAGGGTCAAGGCCGGAAAACCATACTGGATGCCCGTGATCTTCGGGCCCTTAGACGGCACTGCATCACATACAGGAATGCTACTGTAATGGAAATCACAACATGGGCTCAGGAATACTTCCAGAAAACATTGTCGGTGAACGCAATCCACCGTGCCATTCGCCGTTGCCGGCTAAAACTCTATAGGTCAAAAAAGAAGCCATATCTAAACATGATCCAGAAGCGCAGGCATTTTCTCTGGGCCAAGGCTCATTTAAAATGGACTGTGGCAAAGTGGAAAACTGTTCTGTGGTCAGACGAATCAAAATTTGAAGTTCTTTTTGGAAAACTGGGACGCCATGTCATCCGGACTAAAGAGGACAAGGACAACCCAAGTTGTTATCAGCGCTCAGTTCAGAAGCCTGCATCTCTGATGGTATGGGGTTGCATGAGTGCGTGTGGCATGGGCAGCTTACACATCTGGAAAGGCACCATCAATGCTGAAAGGTATATCCAAGTTCTAGAACAACATATGCTCCCATCCAGACGTCGTCTCTTTCAGGGAAAACCTTGCATTTTCCAACATGTCAATGCCAGACCACATACTGCATCAATTACAACATCATGGCTGCGTAGAAGAAGGATCCGGGTACTGAAATGGCCAGCCTGCAGTCCAGATCTTTCACCCATAGAAAACATTTGGCGCATCATAAAGAGGAAGATGCGACAAAGAAGACCTAAGACAGTCGAGCAACTAGAAGCCTGTATTAGACAAGAATGGGACAACATTCCTATTCCTAAACTTGAGCAACTTGTCTCCTCAGTCCCCAGACGTTTGCAGACTGTTATAAAAAGAAGAGGGGATGCCACACAGTGGTAAACATGGCCTTGTCCCAACTTTTTTGAGATGTGTTGATGCCATGAAATTTAAAATCAACTTATTTTTCCCTTAAAATGATACATTCTCTCAGTTTAAACATTTGATATGTCATCTATGTTGTATTCTGAATAAAATATTGAAATTTGAAACTTCCACATCATTGCATTCTGTTTTCATTCACAATTTGTACAGTGTCCCAACTTTTTTGGAATCGGGTTTGTATTAAGGAACAGGACGTGTTCAACAGTGCGAGGCTATTTCTTTATTATTTCCTACTTTGCTGTCTTTGGGATATTCTTTCACACGTGACAGTTAAACGAGCCAAGGGTTCGTGACGGGCGTTGCTAGACCTCCCCGTTTGAATGGCCCCATTACTTTTTCTATCACTTTTTCTTAAAAACCTGCTGCGTGCAAGAAGTATGCAACACAATGCGCTATACAAACTTGCTTAAACCAGTATTGCTACAGTGCAACAATACTGGGGAAGGTAAACACTTCTGTATTTAAAAATATTTAAGTATCGTTAACATATTACTTAACATAAACATTATTAACATGGTTGCATGCACTGTGTGGAAATAATGAAATCGGAGAGATGTTTTTCTTGCACATCTGCTTTCATTACACAATGATAACAATCAATAATGACATCTGTTCAAGAATTTACAATTAGCCTACATTATTTCAAGAAACCAGTCATTTTATGGCTCCAACTAATATAAAAAGCATATTTTATCTTAAAAAACAATATTTTCCAGTTTCACAGCCAAGTCCAAACAAATATATGTGTATCCGTGTATTTTCCAGGATCTCTGTGTGAAAAAGGTTTGTTCATTGTTTAACCAATGTACTGCATTAAACTGTCTATAATAGCACTAGTTATCTCAGCCATAGTTACTGCCAACTTTTTATGTAATGTCCTAAACTAGAGCTAGTAAATTAAATATTAATTCAATTTTTGAAAGTACAGAACACAAATGTTTTTCAAAGCAACAATGCAGTTTTACAAACTTGACAAAGGTTTTCATGAGACACCTTCGTCTAATGTCTGAGACCTGACTAGCTGGGGATGTACAGTTTGTTTATCAAGTCTTACCTCCCTCAAACTCATCATATCCTTTCTGCTTCCATGTCCCTGGTTTGCACAAACAAATTCTGATGTCCATCTACAGGGGCTATTAATGATAGAGTCAAAATAAGATGATCAGTATTATTTAGAAACCTACTTTATGCTGGGGCCACACCAAAACATAATCGGGCCGATTTCTCCCCTTCCGACAGTCCTAGGTAAAGTCCCGATGATCTTAAGACTGGCTCAGATTACAGGATTCTCTGCCAGATCTTACCCCGATTTTCTCCTCCTGGGAATCTTTGAAAAAATCTTATCACTGGCCTCGATCGGGTCCGATGTTCGGTCCAGATTATCACGTAATGTGAGGCATTCACAGATCAAATCTTAAACATCCTGACCTGCTCCGAGAACAATCGGGGCCACCTCGATCATATCAAACATGTTTGATATTTAGGACTTCAAATTAGGGATGCACCGATACCATTTTTTAAAGACTGAGTACGAGTACCGATATTTTTTTTCTGGTACTCGTCGATACCGATATCTATAACCGATGCCTGTATAATGTACAATAATGTTAATAAACCAGTATCTTACTGGTACATTTTCTTTTGTTTTTAGGTCTACTTAAATTTAAGTACTATTTTTTAATCAAGTTCTATTTTTTATGAAAAGTAGCACAATTTTACTAGCACATTTACTTCAGTTTACTAAAGTAAAGAATATACTCTGTGGTCAAATTATAAAAAAATTAAGCGGGGTGGTGTGGTAAAATGTGAGTGTATTATAACTTGCTCAAGTCAACCGGACTTTTATTTTGACGGATCGCCGCAAATGGTGTTTGTTTATGTGTTCGTGTCCTCGTGCAGTTAAACACTGGCGCTGAAAGCTCCACAAGCACAATGCGTTCAGTACACGCAACCGCACCACTCTTTCACACACAGCAGAATACATATTTTAAACAGTATCTGAATATTTTGTTAACTGTTACGTTACCTGTTCAGCGCTAATTTCTTGTTAGGAAATGCCTGGATTCCTCGATTCCGTCCGTGTTTTCCGTTTTGCGGAAATCATAGGGCTCTACGTATGTCACGTGAGGTATCGGTCTTTGGTATCGGTGTGTCATTACGAGTACGAGTACATGAGCTTGGTATCGGCCATCTCTACTTCAAATCGGGGTGATGACGTTGGTACTTTTACAACAACCAATGAGAGACAAGACTGCAAGATGACGGAGTGACTGACAGAACAGTAATAATGTAAATGCAGTGCGTTGGATAGTGGAGATGTACAGGTTTCAACAGCTTTTTGAAATGTGGCAACATAACAAATACCTCTATAATGTGTCCTTAAAGTTGTTGCTTCACAATGTCCATTGTGTTCTGTTTTATACATAGGCCCTGTCCCAAATGGCACACTTCATGTGGACTTGAGGTCTCATGGACTTAAATTGCACGCTCTCGCCAAGTCTACGAGTCCGTAGGGTGTCCCATTTGTCTTTTTAGCGCTCAGGAGTCTGCTCCTGAGCGCCTTCTTTGTGCCCTCGATGCGGTCTTAGGCGAAGCCCGCATTGATGCAGACTCCACTGAAGTCCCCTACCCAGGAATCCTTGCGAGCACCCAATCACAGAACGGATGGGGGAGTGTCGTGATGTCAGACATATACGTAAACATGACAGATACATTTTTAAATGTATGTTTTGATAAAATTCAAAATTAATTTATTAATTAGTTACTTATTCGTATTATTGCTTATTTATTTTCTATTAAGCCAGCTATTCAAGAATAAAAACTTTTAATGCAGTGCATTTTCTTAAATAAGGTAATAAGTGTTTTGTTGTAGATGTATATCTAGTTGTCTCTGGGCTCTGTAAAGCTGAACAATACAGTTTATGTATTATAAAGAAATGTTAAATAACAACATATATGCATATTAAGAACACATTATGCACATTAAGTATATTGTAAACAAATTAATAAATATACATAAGCAGTTGCATTTACGTCATGACAAATGAATGCATTACAAACATAAGTATCTATTGCATAATGCTCGGGTGGCATATCAACATATGAAACACAAACATATGAAATACAGAATAAAAACTGGCAGCTCCAGTCCCAAATAACAAGTGGTCGACTTCACGCGGCGCTGTGCAGACTGATCAGCGAATGACTACCGCGAGAGTGATTAGAAAGCACCGCTTGCTCTTTCCGGTGTGATGACTCAAGTCTGTCCCAAAATGCACTCCCATGTACCCTTGTGGACTCGTGCCTATTGCCCTATAGGGCTGCACTTCCTGACGTCACCAAGTGTGGACTCAGAGGAGGTCCTCAAGACCGGAGTGCGCCATTTGGGAAGGGCCATAGTTAACACGAGCTGATGCTTCTCACACAACTTTATTTTACTGCTACCAGAAACAAAACATCCCTGTTTGACCACCAGTTGACATAACGCCATACTACCACTAGATGTATGTCATCACATTATTTACATTTGCTTTCTGGTGAAATCACGTGATACGCTGGTCCTCTGGTACGATAAACTAAAAAAGATATTGCACTGTGTGATGTGACAGAAATGTCAAATATTTTGTCCGAGCATGGTTAAGATTTTAAATAAGAGAATCCATCAAGATAGTGTGTGCTGCAACCAGATTTTTTTAATCGGTCCGGATATTAAAACTCCTGTAATCTGAGCCAGGCTTTAAACGGCTCTAAAGATTATTTTATCAGATTTCCCTGTGGTGTGATGCGTGTTAAGAGTGAATGAACCTGATCGGAAGAACATCGGAGCCGCCCCGATCGCGAATTTTAAATATTCAACATGTTGAATATTTACGATCAGAAATCCTGATGTGTGGGGGAAACCCCGAGGACAAACGCACAAGAACTCTGTTGATTGTCACGTGGAACAAAACAATATACCCTGTTAGAAAGGCAGCTGACAAGTTTAACAACCATATAGTTATCACTTCAACAAACCATTTTCTTTATTCTGTCAAAAAAGCATTACAAACGCTATCATTGCAATTACGAATAATTTAAATAAAAACCAGGCTATGTTCAAGTGACGAATGGTTGGAGTCCGTGCGGATGCTTTAAGGTGGAACAGAAAAAATAGGTCCAGTGGAGCCAGTAGACTCTTTCGGGTGATAATGTCAGCAGCTATTTTTTACAAAACTGTATTATTATTATTTTTTAATTACTGTGAAGACATAAATACAACAATATTTGAGTTGCAATAAAATTATATGTAGTGCCGTGCCACCTTAAATGCATTAGACGACGCTGTTTGAGCAATTTCTCAACGATGAATAATATTTTTAAAATTACATAAAAGGTTATATGTACACATTTGTTTATATTGAACACACATATAATAAACAAAGCTTACAGTGAAATAATAAATAACTTATTCTGAAATCTCGAGAGAATTTGCGAAATTTCCTGTGTTCACAGTCAGGACTCTGTTTGAAAATCTGTTGGTGTGTGGTGTGCTTGTCGCTACCCGATCCGTCCCGGAAACACGATTTGTTCCGCGCATGCGCGAAACTGACGCCACGTCCGGTCGATACAATTTACGGCAGTTAAAAAAAGTTCGTTCCATACCGGAAATAGTCTTTAAATAAACTATTTATTGAACATTGCATTTAACATCAAAAGACATTAAACACATTACAATTTGTAATGGTTTGGAGAAACGTACGAGGGATACACTAAGAATCCTGTTTAGAGCGGAAAATAGTTTTTTCAATTATTTTTTATGTTGCTTTTTATTTTATTTTTTAATACCAATGAAAATACAATATGACAAAATGTTATATGTCAGGAGTGAGAAATAGATTTTTATTTATAAAAAATGTTTTTTGTTTATAGTAAAACTAAAAGTTTATTTTTTATTAACGATTCTCTTCTTAAATACTTTTTTTGGCAAAATATGTAAAGGTTAATATGTGGCAGAAATTGTTACCCCAATTAAATAATTGAAAAATTAAATACAAATGTTAACTTAATTGTTAATTAAGTTGAATTTTAAGACACCATTTAGTAAAGTGTGTGTTTTATTTATATGTTACGCTCTACATATTTTAGCATACTTAAACAAATGTCTGTATTTAAGAAACACACAGAATGTTCTGAATTCATTCAATTTATTTATTTATACATTTGTTCCTTCTTTTCTTTAGTCATTCATAATCATTCAGTCACTCCCTTCACTCATCTATTCATCTACTTAAATTGCTGATTGAGGAACATGGCAT
Organism: Triplophysa rosa; assembly: GCF_024868665.1. NCBI lineage: Eukaryota > Metazoa > Chordata > Actinopteri > Cypriniformes > Nemacheilidae > Triplophysa > Triplophysa rosa. The sequence goes on from NC_079897.1 coordinate 7,843,409, forward strand.
TGACCTTTAGGCCGTGTTTATCAATACAGTATGCCAAAAAATGTTTCCATGTCTTCTTCATACTGAAATACAAACAAAAAGTCATCCTTCGACCTTGGACCCCTCAGGAAGAACCTCCTCCTAAAACACACACATGCACGAACGCACACACAGTAGTTTGATGGCATATGTTTTCTTGTGTGAAAATCCAGCTTACCTCTGTGAATGTTAATGGACACGATGTGCAGGTGCATACTGTGAAACACAAATAACACTGTAAGAGTTGTTGTGGAAAAATTTCAGTCTTGTAGTTCAAAAATCTCTCAGACAAAGAAGGTCCGGGTGCCAAGGAGTTAACTTTATTTGCTCGAGCCAAACAAAGTGAGATGTTCCAAGTCATCTAAAAACCAAGTGTTTTCAGTCTATAGTTATAGTAAAATTCTGAAAGGTGGTCTCTTCTAAACCAATCAGGTATTTTCCCAGTTATCTCTTATTTTTATTAACCAATTGTTAATTGTCTGCCACCAATAAGTCCCAGGTAACAAGGTACGTATCTAATGGTGGTACGCTGGTTATTACATCATTTTTAAAATAATTTGCATACAATGGTTACTACACGAGACCACCAAACAAGCCATGGTCTCCATACGAGACGGCGTGGCGTCCGTGCGTAATCATGGTTACTTGTAAACAGTGGAAAATCCCCAGGTTTTAGAGAGAACACAACAGGCTTCAAACTTTAGGCCTCTAAAAACATCACTGGATTTTACCTTGTTACATTGTGCTCAAATGTGCTTTAAACATGCATAAAGTGACATTAAGTGCATTTATATGAACAATCATTGGTTACAGGTACAGATTGTGTCATTAAATCATCAATTCTTCTTCAAATAATCAAATTATCATCATAAACCTACTTATATGTAATTATTCTTATTGACTATGATTTCAGATCAACCCATCTATGTACTAATGTTCCTATGAATACTTCTCAATACTTTTTAGGTATTTTATCAAGTGCATTTATAACTGTGGTGAAAAACAGTGCTCAATACATGTAAAAAACATCTATATGTGCCCAGAAATTACACAATATATTCCCCCCTTTGGGACTCAAAGAGTCCCACACATGATTAATTGCTGACGAGAAATATATACTACAAAGTGAATGAGTGCAGGCAAATGTCATCAAAACCATAATAAGAAATGTGTAAGTATATGCGTGGGCGAAATCCTTAAGTAATTACTCGAAGTATGCAAGCTAATAAAAATCCATCTTATCCATCTTGGTTATCTCGTTACACGGACAACACCTGCTTATAACCCACTATAGAACAAAGACATATCTATTCATTTTCATAGATACGTTCAGTATTAACTGAATAAACAACCATCTGTTGTTGAGGAGCAGACGTGTTAGCTCTCTTAATAGCCTGCATGACACATGGCCAAAAACATAACAATAACAAAATGGGCAAAAGAATGCAGGTTGCCAACATCAATATGTTATGTAGATTTGGGAAAATATTATTGAACCAGTCCCAAATGGAAGATTCTGAATTCACTTCTTCTTTTGTGATCATTGTGGATAACATGGTGATGTTATGTATTCCTTGTTCGATAAGATGTCCATCCGCGTCATTGTCTGGAATGTACGTGCAACAAGTCTCTCCAATCATAGCACAAACACCTCCGCGTGCTGCGGTGAGTTGGTCCAGGACCACTCTGTTCTGGAGTGCGGTAAGCCGTATTCCTCGAAGTTCCTCTCTGATTCCTTCCATCATGATTTTCGTTGTATTGATAAATGAGGCTAGCTCATATCTGGTGATTTCCACGTCATGCATCAGTG
>NC_079897.1:7846402-7854334 GCF_024868665.1 Triplophysa rosa
ATGTGTGCATTTTTTTGTGTGTTTGTGTGTTTTAGGAGGAGGTGCCATTGATTCGCCAGTGGTGGTGCATTAACCTCATGGAAAGATTTTGCCTAGAAGGGTATGACAGATTCTAAAGATATAATTCCAGTATCTTGGCTGTATTAAGTTAGCTAAAGCTATTACATAGAGTTAATATACATTTACATATATTTTCAAAGGCATGGACAGAGGTTTGCATACTGGACCGAAGAAGCATCCCAACTCCTTCAGGGGATCGTTGAGCCTGTGTTTAGGGTGTCGAAATTCACCACCACCAAACTGTCACCCAGCAGAAGAGTTGTGGATAACAAGGACATTGATAAGGTTAATGATTATACAGTAGTGGTTATACATGAAGCATTTGCATGATTGCTGAATAAATAGTATAACTGTTGTGCCATTTTACTATGTAAGGAATAAATGACTATAGGCCATTTAATTAGTCAACCAATTAGAATGAAGCATAAACTTCATTTACTTCAATAGGTGCAGCAGCCAACCATTGTCCGAGACCTAAATACAGCGTGGTACTGGGTACAGAATCACAGACACTTATTCCGTGGGGAGGTGACAGAGCCTGCCTTTTTGCAGATGAACAGGGGTGATCAACAAAATGCCATCAAGAACCTCTTGGGGGGTCAATTCTCTGAGGCGAAGGATGCCTTTTTGTTTATATTTCATTACCAAGAAGACATGGAAACATTTTTGTCGTACTGTGTTGATGACCAAGGCCTAAAGGTCAATGCTATGTTCTACAAAGAGAAATGTAGTGTGTGAGTGTGTGTGCGCATGTGTGAGTGAGTGAGTGTGCGTGAGAGAGAGTGTGCATGTGTGTGTGTGTGTGCGAGAGTGTGCGTGAGTGAGTGAGTGAGCGAGCGAGCGTGTGTGAGGAATGGAACAAATGTATAAATAAATTGAAAGAATATATATATAACTGTATTCTGTGTGTTTCTTAAATGCAGTTAAATATCTAGAACAGTTATGTAGAACCTATCTTTAGAAAATGAATAGAAAGAAAACACATCTGTATGAACATCTGTATTTTCCAAATTGTGTCTAGCAAATTTAAACAATTCAGTTTAATTTGACCATTTATTTAATTCAATGAAGTTAATTTGTGCCACATATTAACCTAATTTTAACCGAAATGGATCGGGTAGTTATTTTTTATGACCACCTTAAAACAAACATGCATTATAATTCAGCAACAATTTAACAAGCCAGGAAATATCTCAAAGCATTGTAAGAAACAAATTAAGAAAAAAGAAACTTATACAGATATAATAAATACATTTATTAATAAATGTAATAAAAAATATATATATTAAACTCCGAGTGTAAAACAACAGCAGTAACGGTATAGCCTACATACCCGAAACTGCCTTAAAATGTTTCGATTTATTTCAGACAGGAAGTGACGTCAGTTTCGCGCATGCGCGGAACAAATCATGTTTCCGGGACGGATCGAGTAGCCACACGCTGCAGTTGCTCAAAATCGGCTGCGAAAGCCTTGATGACGACACAATTTATTCTCATTGGCCAGAATGTTCACGTGTATATAAATGACATGTGTTGCGTGTTTATTCTGACACACTCGGTTACGATTATACTCACACAAATTTGATTTTTATATCACATTTTATGTTTATTGTACTGATCGTAATGCAAAACATAGGTATTCCTATCATATTCACTTCATCAGTGATAAAGAAAGTAATATCCCGTGGTCTGCTGTAGGTTCAGCTCCCTGGGAAGCACGACTAGTGTCCGATCTGACGGCCGTATTTAACTCCTCCCTCGCCTGCAATCGGCAGATCTCGCCAGTCGGTGGCAGGCCGTATGGGTCAACTCGAACAAACTTATCTTACGTCCCAGCGATCACGTGATCTTGCCAGCATCTCAGCTTCTTCATACAATACACTCCCATTCTTCACTCTTCAGACAGTGTAAGATATAAAATAGTAAATTGGAGAAAGGTCTGGCTATTGCCATATACATATCTGATTGTGAATAAGTCAATAATGATATTGACACACTTTGTAACTTGCAAGATGAGACTGTTGTTCCCTTATTTTGGCATTGTCAGTTCACCAAAGTATTTTTGGAATTTTTGTTTTTGTACATACAGTATGTGCGTGATAATGTGTATTCTCAGTTTTCTTTACTTTGGAAAGATGTGTTATTTGGTTTTGTTAACAAGAGCAAAAGGAAAAACAAATGTGGAATATATCATCTTGCCTTTGGTTTGTCTCGTGTGCTAACTGTTTCTCTTTTTAAGCGAGTATACTACGATTCATCGAGCAACCTTGTTAAGTTGGAATTGCACTTCAAACCGGGTGAGTTATTATGGCTTCTATTCCTATTATTGTTACTTGCATCTCATGTCATATGTTTAGCTTAGCCTTCTCTGTCAGCTGCGATGGTTTTATATGCGATAAATGCAGGGAAATAGTTAGGCTGACAGAGAAGATCTTAGAATTAGAGTCTCGCATCCAATCTTTGGCCCTGTCCCAAATGGCGCACTCCGGTCTTGTGGACCTCCTCTGAGTCCACACTTGGTGACGTCAGGAAGTGCAGACCTATAGGGCACTAGGCACGAGTCCACAAGGGTACACGGGAGTGCATTTTGGGACAGACTTGAGGTCATCACACCGGAAAGAGCAAGCGGTGCTTTCTAATCACTCTCGCGGTACTTTGTTGTCATTCGCTGATCAGTCAGCGCAGCGCAGCGCCGCGTGAAGTCGACCACACTTGTTGTCCCATTGTAGTTATTTGGGAATGGAGCTGCCGGTTTTTATTGTTCAGTATTTCATATGTTGATATACTACCCGAGCATTATACAATAGATACTTATGTTTGTAATGCATTCATTTGTCATGACGTAAATGCAACTGCTTATGTATATGTATTTATTTGTATACACTATTCTTCTGTATACACTTCTTAATATGCATATATGTTGTTATTTAATATTTCTCTATAATACAGAAGCTGTGTTGTTCAGCTTTACAGAGCCCAGAGACAACTAGATATAGATCTACAACAAAACATGGCTTATTACCTTAAGTAAGAAAATGCACTGCATTAAAAGTTTTTAATCTCGAATAGCTGGCTTAATAGAAAATAAATAAGCAATAATATGAATAAGTAACTAATTAATAAATTAATTTAGAATTTTATCAAAACATACATTTAAAAATGTGTCCGTCATGTTTACGTATATGTCATCCACGACACTCCTCCCATCCGTTCTGTGATTGGGCGCTCGCAAGGATTCCTGCGTAGGGGACTTCAGTGGAGTCTGCGTCATGGCGGCCTTCGCCGAAGACCGCATCGAGGGCACAAAGGAGGCGCTCGCGAGCAGACTTCTGAGCACTAAAAAGACAAATGGGACACCCTACGGACTCGTAGACTTGGCGAGAACGCGCAATTTAAGTCCACGAGACCGCAAGTGCGCCATTTGGGACAGGGCCTTAATCTGAGGATAGTAAGAGTGTAACGACCATAGAAAACACTTTGGATGCGAGCAACATTAGCGCACACAGCTCGGTTCCGGTTGAAAATCCCCCGCAGTTGGGAAACTTCGTGACTGTGAGACGGCATATTCGCAGGACAAAACATCACTCAACCGTTCCGAAAAGTTTCAATCGTTCTGAAAGTGCCCTAGTTATCGGTGATTCTATTGTTCGGAACGTTAACATAGAGGCACCAGCCACCATAGTCCAATGTTTACCGGGAGCCAGAGCGCCTGACATCAAGTCAAATTTAAATGTGCTGGCTAAGGCTAATCCTAAATTCAGTAAGATTGTTATTCACCTCGGCACAAATGATGTTTGACTCCATCAATCGGAGATCACAAAAGATAATATTAAAGAGGTGTGTGAGCTCGGAAGCACGATGTCAGAAACTGTAACATTCTCTGGCCCCCTCACTGCTTATCGTGGTGATGAGATTTATAGCAGATTATCATCACTAAATGGCTGGTTGTCTGAGTGGTGCCTGCAGAATGATATAGTTTTTATTAGGGATGTAACGATTCACCGTGAGCCGGTTGAAAATCGGTTATAATGAGTGACGATTCAATTCGGTTGAGGCTTGAACTGAATCGCAATACATTCTTTGAACAGCAGGGGCCGCTATTTTCACTGCAAACCTAAACTTGGATGCTGATATTTCTTAAATGCAAAAAAATCCAAGAAAAGCACAGACAGTATTAGTTTGTTTATATTAAAGAGACTTTTTCTATTATTAATTTGTTATAAAATCGCNTGCAGTTTAGTTTTGTTATTTGAAATAAAACATTATTTTATCATACAAAGAAAGTTTTGTTATTTGAAATAAAACATTATTTATATATGCAAAAGAAACGTGAAGCATTTAAGAAATAATGCAAGGGACAGTTCATCTAAATGCTGTTGTAACTCATTGTGTGCTCAAATAGAATATATCGATATATCGTGGATCAATTGAACCATCGCAGACTAGGAACGTACATCAGTTTATATTCAAGAGAGAAAATTTACGAGCAGAGACCTGACCATGTTGGATAAACGAGACATGGTCATCCCATCCCTCCGGGCTGGGCTTCCGATCCTGTCTAGAAATATGCAGCAAAAGTCTAATAATGCTAATGCTAAAGCTTGACTCGACTGGGGCCCAGGTCAGGGAGCAGAGCGCAGAATGGCCATATAACCAACTGGCTGTCTGCCGCTTCTCCACGTCGCAGACAATACACCAAAATGTTACAACATGTAAGACTCAATCCAGGTTGCTCCACACAACGACAACTCCACAAAATAGAGAATCATGATCTGCTCCCCCCGGAATATAGCAAATAATTCAATAGAAATAATGCGTAAACCTCTTGAAAGTAATTTAATAAACATTAAACAAATTAAACATGAACAAAATACAGATAATAACTGTTAGACTCGGATTGCTAAATATTAGATCTCTCTCTAATAAAGCACTTTTTGTTAACTGATATGATAACCAGATCATAAAATAGACATGCTCTGTTTGACAGAAACATGGCTAAAACCAGATGATTATATTACTTTAAATGAATCTGTCCCCCAAGATTATTATTATAAACATGAGCCTCATCTAAAAGGCAGAGGGGGAGGTGTCGCAGCACTTTACAATAACACTTTTAGCATTTCCCAGAAGACTAACTCTAAATATAATTCTTTTGAAGTCATGGTACTTAATGTTTCAACACCTAATACTAAGGATAAAACATGTTTTAAATTTATTCTAGCTATTGTATATAGGCCTCCAGGGCACCACATCCTTGGTGACTTTAACATCCATGTAGATAACGTTACAGATGCCTTAGGAATGGCTTTCAAAGACACTTTTAACTCCATGGGCATTAGTCAATGTGTCAGGACCCACTCACCTTCGTAATCATACTTTAGATTTAATACTGTCTTACGGTATAAATGTGGACGACGTTAAAATCCTTCAGCAGAGTGAAGACATTTCGGATCATTATCTGGTATTATGTTTGCTTAACTGGCCTACGGCTGCAAATAAAACTCATTGTTACAAATATGGTAGAACAATAACTTCAACTACCAAAGATGCATTTCTCGATAATCTGCCCGAATTGTCTCAAATCGCTAGCATGAGAAATAACGTTGAAGATCTTGACACTACCACTGATTTTAATTCCACCTTCTCGGTAACGCTAGACACAGTTGCTCCTCTACGTTTAAAGAAGATTAAAACCGTGGTATAATGAACACACTCAGGCTCTAAAGAAAGCGGCCCGAAAAATGGAGCGCAAATTTAAGAAAACTAAATTAGAGGTATTTCGTACAGCATGGAAGGATAGTATTCGAAAATACAGGAAAGCCCTAAAAACTTCTAGATCCGCCTACTTTTCATCGCTAATAGAAGAAAACCAGCACAACCCTAGGTTTTTATTTAACACAGTGGCTAAATTAATAAAAAATAAATTGTCAGTGACTTCTGATCCTGTATATCAGCATAGCAGTGATGAATTTATGAACTACTTCACATATAAAATCCAAGATATTAGAGAAAAAATTATAACAATGCAATCAGAAGTGAAACCCGCTGAACAAACTAACTACAGCGCCCTTAAGGAGAAAATGCAATTATTTTATACCGTAGATCAAGATGAGCTGTCTAAAATTATTAGATCATCTAAATCAACAACATGCATACTAGACCCTATACCTACAAATCTACTGAAAGAGATGCTCCCAGAAATTATAGATCCTCTTCTTGGTATTATTAACTCATCTCTGACATTAGGACATGTGCCTAAAGCATATAAGGTGGCTGTTATAAGGCCCCTTGTCAAAAAACCCCAACTCGACCCTAGAGAACTAAGGAACTACAGGCCTATATCGAATCTACCTTTCATATCTAAAGTTCTGGAAAAAGTAGTTTCAACTCAATTATGCTCCTTCCTCCAAAGGAATGACATCAATGAAGAATTCCAGTCTGGATTTAGAGCATGTCACAGTACAGAGACTGCTTTGATCAGAGTTACAAATGATCTGCTATTGGCGTCTGACCGAGGTTGTATCTCGTTATTGGTGCTGCTAGACCTTAGTGCTGCATTCGATACCATTGACCACAGCACACTCCTACATAGACTCGAAAATTATGTCGGCATTAAGGGAATAGCTTTGAAATGGTTTAAATCTTATTTATCCGACCGTTTTCAATTTGTAGCAATAAACAATGAGGTGTCACGCAAATCGCAAGTCCAGTACGGTGTACCACAGGGCTCAGTCTTAGGGCCTCTGCTCTTCGCATTATACATGCTACCTCTAGGAGATATAATAAAGCGACACGGAGTTAGCTTTCACTGTTATGTTGATGATACTCAACTTTATATTTCCTCGAAGCCTCATGAAACACAGCAGTTCCATCGAATAATGGAATGCATTAGTCGATATAAAAAACTGGATGAGTAACAACTTTTTATTACTGAACTCGGACAAAACGGAAGTGTTACTTATTGGACCGAAAACTGCTATAAGTAACAACCAAGAATACTGTTTAACTATTGACGGATGTTCCATAAAACCTCGTCGTCAGCAAAGAATCTTGGCGTTCTATTCGATAGTAATTCTGTCATTTGAGAGCCACGTCGCCAACACCTGTAAAATTGCGTTTTTCCATTTTAAGAATATATCTAAACTACGTCATATGCTGTCAATTCAGATGCAGAGAAGTTAATTCATGCATTCATGACATCAAGACTAGATTACTGTAATGCACTGTTAGGTGGTTGCCCTGCAGGCTTATTACAAAAACTCCAACTGGTCCAAAACGCGGCAGCTCGAATTCTTACACGTACAAAAAAGTATGAACATATTAGCCCGGTTCTGTCAACCTTGCACTGGTTACCTATAAAGCATCGCGTTAACTTTAAAATCTTGCTATTACCTATAAAGCCTCTACATGGTTTAGCTCCTCAGTACTTGAATGAACTCCTTTTGTATTACAGTCTTCACTGCATTATGCTCTCAGGGTCCTGTCAGTTGGTAATACCTAGAATTTCAAAATCAAGTGCAGGTGGCAAAAGATAACATTAAAGAGGTGTGTGAGCTCGCAAGCATGATGTCAGACACTGTAATATTCTCTGGCCCCCTCACTGCTTATCGTGGTGATGAGATTTATAGCAGATTATCATCACTAAATGGCTGGTTGTCTGAGTGGTGCCTGCAGAATGATATAGTTTTTATAAATAACTGGAAGAGTTTTGAGGGCAGACCTGACCTGTTGAAACGAGATGGTCTCCATCCCTCCTGGGCTGGGGCTTCCATCCTGTCTAGAAATATGGCAGAAAGTCTTAATAATGCTAATGCTAAAGCTTGACTCGCTGGGGCCCAGGTCAGGGAGCAGACAGAATGGCTTAACCAACTG